>NC_057854.1:2387500-2432500 GCF_015237465.2 Chelonia mydas | reverse complement strand
CCCAACTGGTCAGGATAGCCTTCTCCAAAATAGAGTCACACCATTACCTGCTCCCAGAAAAAAAAATCCACAGGCAACAGCAAACACCTAGTTAAACCTGAAATTTACACTTTCCAGCTGCTTCCAAGAGAGAAAAATGTTCACACAATAAACGTTAAGTAAGGACAATGCAAACCATGTGGAACAAAGTTTATTATAATGTATCACAGATATTTTACACTATATTTCCACTGGTTAAAAAAGTGCATTCCCTACAGGAATGCAGGAGCACCATTTTAAAAATGTGTGTTTCCACTGCTTGAGAGCGAGAGGATTTTAACGCATTGGTTTCCATTTACTATAAGAGGCACTTAAAGAAAAACTTCTGCTGCATTTGCATCCCTTATTCCACATGCTCACTGACACTTGTGGGATTTTATCACCGAGGAGAGAAATGAGTTTGGAAGGCCAAACTCTACATGGATGTACCCACCCCTGTGTAATCCCATTAACTTCAGTGGGGTCACATGGGTGTAATCCTATGCAGAATTTGCTCCTCTTTCTACTTTAAAGAGGAAGCCAGCACTTCTGGTCATCTGCAAAATGTCATCCTGTGTAAGGTACATGGGAGAGCTTTAGTGAGAAGGTCAAATCTTCACAAGCAAGCCGCAAAGTTCAGTTTCCCAGTTGGGCTCAACCTTCTGAGTTTGATGTTCAACCAGATATGCCATCCTACTCATGTTGCGTGGGGGTGGAGATTGAGGCACATGTTCTTCCTTGTCCCTCAACCTTGCAGAGCCAGTGCAAAATCTTGGCATAAGCTGCACAAGGGATTGCAGCTGCTGTTCCATCCCATAGCCTGAAATCCACTGAACACATTAATATATGATGTAGAATGGTGGTTTTCAACCTGTTTTCATTCGCAGAACCCTAAAAAATTTCAAATGGAGGTGTGGACCCCCTTTGGAAATCTTAGACAGTTTGTGGACCTCCAGGGATCCCGGACCACAGGTTGAAAACCACTGTTCTATAGTGACAACCACCTTTCTCAGACCTCTTAGACATAATCTGTGGACCACCAGGGGTTCACCAACCACAGGCTGAAAACCACTGATGTAGGATCAGCATCAGAGGCTCCTTTGGAGACCTGTCTCATTCCTTGTGCATCTTCACCTGGCTTATAGAATGGTTTCATAAGAAACTTCATCTACTGCATGGAATTATTCCACACCACCTTTACATCTATAACAGAAAAATTCCATAGGGCACTTCAGAGCCCCGTTTCATTCCAAGCACATATTCTGGGGACGGGGACACACACACACGAATTCCAGTCCACTCTCCTAGCCATATATGTACCGAAACAGTAGAAAGGTGTGAGATCACATATTGAGGGAGAATTTCCACTCAATTTATACACATGTATGTGGGCACGGTGCCACTGGAATTCTGGGAGATCATTTGTAAAAAGCCCAGTGCTGTATAACTGAAGCCTGCATGCATGAGCAGGGTACAATTTTTAAACCACTGCAACTCTGCCAGCTCAAGACAGATTTTCAACAGATCTCCAGGAGACCCTTCTACAACCGGCTAAATGTCCAGTTGATACACCCAAACCATTGACGCACCAGACATGCTTATAGCAAGGTCACAACATTTATTTTGGCCGTATTCAAAAATTGCATAACTGATTTTGCTCGAGCTTTCTGATAAGTTTCACACCTTGACTCTGAATAAACATGAAAAATGTCAACCCAAAAAGGTAAAAGTTTGCCAAAATTATAAGCTTTTGGAAAAGGCCTTTTGGAACAGAAATGCTTAGGCAACCATAACCAGAGCTCTTGTTACAAGTATGCATTACTGAAATTTGCAAAGCTGGATGTGGATTCATTTTGCTGGCCTATATTTATATTGTCACCATTTTTTCTTTAAAGAATCTTCAGCTAGTTCACCAAGTAAGAAATGGTTTCTGCACCGCCACCCTGTACAGTGGAATCAGACTCACCTAGCTATCTACATGTCTAGATTATTATACAGTACCTATGACCATAGCTAGCCAAAGACCCCACTGAAAAACCATGCCATAACCTGCCGATGGACCAATTTCTTCCCCGATTCCCCTGATGCAATCAGGACAGTTCTGAATCAATAGACCGACAGAGGTTTTCCTCCTCCTCTCTTCTTCTCCCTTCACTTTCCCTCTTTTCTCTCATCTATCTGGTTTCATTGTGGCTGTGGTAAAGCCACGTTTTGCAGGGAGTGCGACCCCAGTTTACAAGTGCATGGAAGTGATAGCTAAGCAGAAGGGCACATAGATACGAGAAAGGTGACAGGAATGCCATTGATTTAACTCTCTAGAAGCACACAGAAACAGCTTGCAATTTGATAATTTTGCTTTTCCATTACTTTTCTTTTCCAATTTTTGAAAAAATTCTGCTCTTGATTGTATTGGTGGGAGACTCATTATCTGACAATCTGGGGACTAGTGTTTTTGTCATTTGTCTGCCAGACCTCATGACACTTCTACTTTGGACTGTCCATCCTTGGATCTTAAAGCACTTACCCCATTTTAACTGTTATCATCATATTAAAGCGTTATTACCCCAATTTAAAGAACAAACTGAGACACCCGAAGTTACTGTAAGTCTGTGCCAGAGAGCAATAGTACCCAGATCTCATCGTTTCAAATCCTGTGACGAAACCACAAGACTAATCTGCCCCTTCCCCTGCATGCATGCCCACCAGCCTAATAGCAACAGAGCCACAATCCTTAGCTATTTGGGTTTGAGAAGATTTTAATCAGGTTAATTTGGATCAAATAGGCACTAACCAAACTAAAATTAGGAAAATAAGCCTTTATTTTATATTTCTGATACATTACATTGAACGTTCACTACATCACATGACTCCAGGAACAAAATGAAGACCCATATCCATGACAATGCAACACTTTAACAAAAGCATAACCCAAATTCGCCAGCATCATCGCCCTCCTAAAGTTGACGCAATGTGGGAGCGCTGGAGCAACAAAGCCCTTGTTTCTAATGGGGAAGGAAGAGGTGGGGTCAGATGGTCAGCCTGCAACGGAAATCTCATGGGACAATTAATAACCAGCATCAGAGAGGTTATTGAAGAAGCTGTGATGGGCGAAGGTGCCTTTATGCAATACGTACCAGCATGATAAATAAAATACAACATGTGACGTATAGAGATTTAGTGTCACGTTGGGAACACACAGTCCTTGGCAGGTGAGAAAAAAATACCTTTCAGGAAAGAACTGAAGTTTGGAAATCTTTCCCTTGGATGGTAGCAGAAGCCATTTTATCAAACTCTATCTATCTATTTTTACTCCATGCTTATGACCGTGGTATCCAAGATCCATTGTCATTTGCCCTTCTTTGTGACTGGAAAAAGGGAGAACAGGTGGCAGGGGGGAAATTTAAAAAAAAGACTCCAAGACAGGTTTTAGGCATATAAACCCCTCTCAATTAGACCTGACTACGACACTTCTTACTCGTACTGCTTGAATAACTTTTCACATATCTTTTGCTCATCTCCTCTGAGAAAATGTGTGATTTTAAAACCACTGTGGTTGCGGAGAGGGGAAAGGAGAAATAGGTTGAGCATTACATAAGACGCTGCCCCAATCAAATGAAAGTCTTTGAGTGAATTACGGTCTGACGAGTTTCTTTTTTAAGACACATCAAGGCATTTCAGTATGTGTCAATAAAAGCCCACCTGGAGGAAGAAATTACACAGCAGTAGAAAGAATGCCAAGATTACTCAAGTCTTTGTGTTTTCATTTGTTATAAATCTGTGTGTTGTTAAAACAAATGTAGAAATTAGCCATATGGGAACTGAGTTTTGATACAATATCTTCATCTGTCACCACATTTGGAAAAAAAAAGAAAGCAAGCACATGGCACAAGAAGATCCCTGGCACTCAGTCATGGAAGGAGGGTAGAAACAGCACACAGGGAAACAATGCTGAACATATGCATGGGCTTCTGACCTCTCAGCATGGCGACTCATGATTATTTCGTCATAAATACAGACCCTAAAATAGATTGCTATTCCTGAGGGGGTATATTTTAAAGGTCTTCTTACAGTAACTATATAAAAAGGTAGCTCACGTCTCTTGCTAGGACAACCAGCACTTAAACTCAGCGTAGCCTACCCAAATGAAATGAAACCATACACCTAATTTTGAATTCAAACCTTAGACCCAATGCATGTAAGACAGGAGCTTAATAGCTTTCCAAACTCCCATTTGGCCTCAGTTATACAACCAGCTGACACTGAAAATAATTAATGCCCTTTAGGACTCACATCTGCTCCTATAGTTCCATGTCAAGGTTTTTAATTGGGCTATTTTGGCATTTGGAGACAATGGCAAGGTGAAATAACCTTTCTTTAATATTTCTGAGGTCAGAAGTTAGTCCTGCCAAAGGTCATCCTTCAGGTTCACAAATGAGTCATTTGTATCACCTAATGCAATCTGTGACTTGCAAATTGCACTGGGATATGTTATAGCGCATTAATTAGTCCATGGGAGGAATACTGAATTCATCATTACTGGCTGGGGCTTGGGCAGGCCTGCCAATACTTGTTTTGGTGGGTTGCAGGAGCGGATTATATTACATAGCCTCCTTCTAAGGGTAGCCTTTAATACCAAGAATTGTTTGCTGTTCAGAAAAGTGGCAAGGATGAGCCAACCCTCTCCCATGGGAAGATAGCGACCCTGACAATCTGTATTTCAAGAGTTCCACGCAGAACGACGCAGAGGAGGTTCCCACAGCCATTGTTTTGATTCCCCACTCACAGACACTAGTGGGCAGTATACCCAGCAGAAAGAGTTAACATTGTTAACTCCGAGGGTTCAAAAATCATAAGTCCAGCCCCCCAGATCAGGAGATTGGCTTAGAAATAACACATTCGGGGTTCTTTTTCTTTACCATGTGGCTTTTGCACCTTTAGGGTTGATGTTTTCGAGCCATTGGAGTTAGTACCTTTTTTTAAAAAAATAACAGAAACGAAGATTCCTCTGTAAACCCCTAACTCCTGGAGCTGGGGTTTGGGGAAAGACCCCAAATATCTCCCGACTCTCAATAAAATGGTGAGAGTTATCACTAACGTCTTCCAGTGGCGATTTGCTTATTCTTTTGGACAAAGGTCCAAGGACATCCCTACCTCGTCCCAAGAACTGCGCGCTGCCCCACTGTGCAGAGGGGATTCAAGAGGACTAGAATGAATTCTCCGAGTCAGTCGGTGCAGGGCAGCTGCCCAGCCACTCCACTGCCAACCCACTCACTGAGTCACTATTGCACCCACTCTGCAAGGGGTTCAGGCCTGAGCACCCACATAATGGCAGATCTATGGCCTCTTCTCTGCTCCACAGGCCTCCAGGCTCCCACTCCTCTGCCGCACACAGGCACCGTGGAACAGGGCTCTGTGGACTGGACAATCTGCTCACACTCCTATCAGTGGCCTGTCCCCATCCAGCAGAGTAGCACCCCAGCTTTTGCGCTATGTTTAAGGCCTTCCATGCTGTAAAAGAGTGTTCACCCCACACAAGGCCTGGAAGGGTTAAGATGGCTAAATGGCCAGTTAACTGTCCAGGCAGCACCTGAAGAAAGAGACAGGGAGCAGGGATTCAAGGCTCAGCTGGGCCCGATAGAAGCCAGGAAGCTGGCCACAGAGCAGCCTGCAAGGAAGGAGTCTGGGAGAAGGGAGGTGCATTGGGGGCTAGGAGATAGTCCATATTTACTCTCTGAGAGGAGGGAGTTGGGAGGCTGGCAAACCCAGAGAGCGGGGAAGCCAGGATGATAGGAAAGGCTCAGGGGGAAAGCAGCAAGGTAGGACAGTGCAGACCTTGGCTGCTGACCTGAGGGCCCCCGAGCTGGTACCCGGAATAGCAGGCGTGCCCAGGTTCCCCTGCCAGCCACTGGGGACATGACACAGACCAGGCAGAGGAGAGGAGATGGACTGCCTGATTTGATCCAGAAAGACTTTGTTATATACACACACACACACACACACACACACACCCTTGCTCCACAGAAGGAGGAACCAGAGGGCCGAGTCACGAAAAGGAGGCTGCAGTTCCTGGAGCGAGAGGGGTCCACAGGATGAGAGGATGGCAGGAGAGACCCCACCAGAGGAGAATGCAATGTCTCTGGGAGGTCAGCTCCCAGACCACTGCACTGGGCAGCACAGCATGGGGAGGAGGTGACCAGCCCTCTGTGGAGAAAGAAGTGGTTCGGGACTATTTAGAAAAGCTGGACGAGCACAAGTCCATGGGGCCGGATGCGCTGCATCCGAGAGTGCTAAAGAAGCTGGCGGATGTGATTGCAGAGCCATTGGCCATTATCTTTGAAAACTCATGGCGATTAGGGGAAGTCCCGGACAACTGGAAAAAGCCTAATGTAGTGCCCATCTTTGAAAAAGGGAAGGAGGAGGATCCGGGGAACTACAGGCCAGTCAGCCTCACCTCAGTCCCTGGAAAAATCATGGAGCTGGTCCTCAAGGAATCAATTCTGAAGCACTTAGAGGAGAGGCAAGTGATCAGCAACAGTCAGCACGGATTCACCAAGGGCAAGTAATGCCTGACTAATCTAATTGCCTTCTATGACGAGATAACTGGCTCTGTGGATGAGGGAAAAGCTGTGGACGTGTTGTTCCTTGACTTTAGCAAAGCTTTTGGCACCGTCTCCCACAGTATTCTTGCCAGCAAGTTAAAGAAGTATGGGCTGGATGAATGGACTATAAGGTGGATAGAAAGTTGGCTAGATTGTCGGGCTCAATGGGTAGTGATCAATGGCTCCATGTCTAGTTGGCAGCCGGTATTAAGTGGAGTGCCCCAAGGGTCGGTCCTGGGGCCAGTTTTGTTCAATATCTTCATTAATGATCTGGAGGATGGTGTGGATTGCACCCTCAGCAAGTTTGCAGATGACACTAAACTGTGAGGAGAGGTAGATACGCTGGAGGGTAGGGATAGGATAGAGAGGGCCCTAGACAAATTAGAGGATTGGGCCAAAAGAAATCTGATGAGGTTCAACAAGGGCAAGTGCAGAGTCCTGCACTTAGGACGGAAGAATCCCATGCACCGCTACAGACTAGGGACCGAATGGCTCGGCAGCAGTTCTGCAGAAAAGGACCTAGGGGTTACAGTGGATGAGAAGCTGGATATGAGTCAACAGTGTGCCCTTGTTGCCAAGAAGGCCAATGGCATTTTGGGATGTATACACAGGGGCATTGCCAGCAGATCGAGTGATGTGACCGTTCCCCTCTATTCGACATAGGTGAGGCCTCATCTGGAGTACTGTGTCCAGTTTTGGGCCCCACACTACAAGAAGGATGTGGAAAAATTGGAAAACGTCCAGCGGAGGGCAACAAAAATGATTAGGGGACTGGAGCACATGACTTATGAGGAGAGGCTGAGGGAACTGGGGATGTTTAGTCTGTGGAAGAGAAGAATGAGGGGGGATTTGATAGCTGCTTTCAACTACCTGAAAGGGGGTTCCAAACAGGATGGATCTAGACTGTTCTCAGTGGTAGCTGATGATAGAACAAGGAGTAATGGTCTCAAGTTGCAGTGGGGGAGGTTTAGGTTGGATATTAAGAAAAACTTTTTCACTAGGAGGGTGGTGAAACACTGGAATACGTTACCAAGGGAGGTGGTGGAATCTCCTTCCTTAGATATTTTTAAGGTCAGGCTTGACAAAGCCCTGGCTGGGATGATTTAGTTGGGGTCGATCCTGCTTTGAGCAGGGGGTTGGACTAGATGACCTCCTGAGGTCCCTTCCAACCCTGATATTCTATGATTCTATGATTCTGAGCAGAGCTAATCCCCAGGATGGCCAGAAGGAGGCGCCACCATCAGTGAGTGGACCCTGTGACACATGCCCATAGACGATAGTCCAGAATGTATTCCCAACCCCTTTTTAAAACAACTAACAAGCTTGTTTCAAAATACCTCGTGGAGAATTCCAGCCTAAATTGCACTCTGATCTTTCAGCTGGGTTGGCAGCCATTGACTATAACGAAGGGATTATTAATTTCTGTTTCAGGGGATAGGAGATCAGGTTATGGACACTGCATGACTGTACCATCTGTGCAGTTGACATATATTGATTCATACCATCTTCCCATCTGTCCTTGACACTACAGAGCATGGGGAGGTCACAATCAACTCTTTGTAATCCCCCCCCAAAAAATGAGTTTCCGTCCAGTTCCTTGTCAATTTTTTTAAAATAGACTTTTACAGAAAATTGATAATCTCTTCAGTGTGTTGTGGAAACTGACACACAGCTCAGTTTGATATTCCAAGCCCACATTCAGGAAAGTGAGTTAGTAATGACCAGCGTTATCTAACAATGAAAAACAGGAGCTTCCAAGTCCTTCAAGGAAGCAGTCAAAGACAAAAACAGATCTTAAAACACTGCAGAGACTCACACACTACCGTGAGAATTAATAAAGATCTCGAAAGATTAATCCACACATCACACTGTGTACAGTAACCAATTACAATGGAAGGTAGAGAAACAAGAGGTAAACATGGGATGTGTTCACAGAATGTGATAAAAAACCTGAACACCTACAGCTGAGAAAATCATGGACTGCTTCAAGGTATTCAAGGGACGATCTACTTCTAGGTTGATGGGCCATTATTTAGCTCTGAATATCCCGAGGCATCATTTTTTTCTTGTCATTCCATGCAAATTGCTAAAAGCCAAAGAATGGAAAGCGATGATAGTTATAACTATCTATCGTACTGTGTAATCTAGGCCTAACAAAGTACTCATTCTTAGCCCCTATTTTCAGTGACTTATAACTTCCCCAAAATGACTTTTGAGCTCAAATTTTGCATACTTATGTTCCCTCTAAAGGACACTTTAATATAAAGTTTGAAGAAAATCCAGCTAGGCAATTATGAACACTCTCAGAATGAAAAAAAATGGGGTTTTTAAGCAGTTAAAAATATTTCACTTATTTTTGGCATGCTGATAACACAAATGCTTTGTAGTTTGTAATAAAACCCTCATGCAACATTTTTCATCTTCGAGGCACTTCAACATTTATTAACATTCACAACACTCCTTTAAATTTGGGACTCTCACCCCATTTTACAGATGTGAAAACTGCGGCCAAAGAGTTATGTGATTTGTTTGGACAACAGAGGAACCAAACCTGGGATTTTAACTCAGGAGATTTGGCTTGCAGTGATGTCCTGACAATGCTAGACCCTACTGGTATGTACCTTCATACTCAAAGGGCAGACAAATACTTTCACAATGTGAACAACCTCTAATTTGCAGTAAGAAAACAATAAAAGAAGAATGACTAAAAGTCACCATAGAAGAGCTCATGGTAGGTTCAATTCTCCCTTCCCAGTTGGCCCCTTTGTGATACACTGCCACGGCTGCTACTCTGAAACCTGCCAATATAATGGGGCCAGAAAGCCAATGGATCTGGCCAGCTGGGAATTCCAAGCCAGCATAAGACACACAGCTAGAAGGTATCAACACCAGCTATTCTCAGCTGCCAGAATGGACCCTTAGAGCCACAGTCAGAGGGACATAGTTTAGAGCAAGCCCGTAACTGCTCTAATTCATATCGGAAATCAAGCCAGCCCCAGACTCAAAACAGCACCAGCACATCAGTGTAGCTGTTTGCATATAATTCCTTCATCCCTTTTGGTTGTATTCATCTTGCCATGGTGTGTGAATTAATATTTGAACAGGTCTGCACAATGCACCTACATTCACTTAATGAAGCTCTGATGAGATGAGGCCATCTAACCTTCTTTGGTTTGGGTTAGTCATCTTCCTTTGACCCTGCACAACCAGTGAGCAAGAAACATGCACATCATTTAAAATCGCTTCTTTTCCTTTCAGCCATTAGTGGGAGCGGCACTGTCCATCTTACACACAGTCCATCTACCCGCGGGCTTTACCGCTGAGCATATAAAGCAAAGCAATAGTCCGTGGCTCAGAGATTCTGGTATCGGAACGCATGAGGCAGCATAATCTTGAAAATGCATGTGATTCCACTAAACCAGTTGGGCAAATTCTTCTTTTAGTTGCGTTGGAGTAAATCGGTGACGTCAACAGAGTCATTTTGGATTGACTCCAGTGTGACAGAGAAGGAATTGTCCTAATAATGAGAAAAGGGCAAGAAATATTTCTGCATGAAGATTTTCTTAGCAAATGATTTTGATCTGTACGAGTGCAATGGATCCGACATGGATTACACAAGATACCGCAGATCTAAAAGCCTGGGTCTAATCTAGAATCCTGACAGGAAGTTCCTGTCACCCTCAGTCACCAATTACATCATCCACAAACCTCAACACCACATAGCACTGCCATCTAGTGGCTACACATACTCATTACACTTAATATTTATTTTACCTTCAGCATTTTGTATCTTTATTATTTAGATTTGTTCCCTATCCTAAACTACAGTCAGTCATTTACAGGTCAGGGGTCATGTTTTTTAACAAAATAAGTTAATTTATGTACGGGATGTATCATAAAACAATAAAAGCCTAGATTTCAGCATCTGTCAACATTTCAGTAACCTCAGTGACCAAAATTACTGTTTATATAATGCTGCAGTATTTATAGACAAAAGGTAAGACTCTTAGAAACTCAGACCCCAAATCTGGCATCAGGATCCACATCCACAGGCCCCTGTGCCCCTGCTGCGTCCATTTGGCCTCAATAGAAATCTGCATGGGTCCACCCAAAAAGATCATGCTGAAATTTAATATTTTTTAATACTGACTAAAAGTAAGTGTTAATTTTTAATAAATGTACTGGTTTGTAGGCACCACCACGTGCTAAATATCTTGGCTTTGGGACATTAGTAAATATCATGTATCAAAATTAATTTACTATGTATTATTGAGGTAATAAAAGGACAGTTAATTTAAAATGTATATATATTAAATGAGGTTTCAGGATTTACAACTGCACAACCCCACTCTCCTGCCACTTTTTGAAGTTTTATAGTCACATCTTCTTGGAGTGTTTTAAAGGATTCCCCTCCCACCCATACACACTTTGCTGTGTGAAAGATCCACATAAAACAACAGGGGAAACTCCTCCTCCCACTGAGACCAACAGTAAAAACTCACATTGACACAGGCCCATACAGTGTAAACACCAAAACTAACTAAATTCAAGGGGCCTGTGAAAATCCCACTAAGCACCATCTCCTTCTTTAGGTGACTAAATACCTTTAAAAATCTGGCCTCAAGTAACTATTTTAGGGGTTTGATGCCTCTGCTGAAGGGAGAGAGAGAGAACCCAATGCCACTGGTACATTTGCAACAGACAATAGTTTGAAAATTCCAAGTACCAGAGCCAATAGGAGCAGAGGCATTAGAGTAGCCAATCAGAGTAAAGAGATCTGCATAATTATACCACAGTTATTGAAAAATAACTGCACAGATATTATGCAAATCGCCACACTCTGATTTGCAAACAACAGCTGTACAGTCAGAGTACTGAGATTCCATACAGTGCAGTTATAAAGAAATGATATTTTTGTGATTATGCAAATTAGACACCCTTAACCAATCAAAGTGCAGAGAAACGGGTAAAGAGGGGAAACTATGGTTTGGCCTCTGTTGTTGTTCATCATGTGGCTGGGCCAATCCCAGTTTAATTTATTGTTTAATAAATTCAGTATGGAGACTTGAGTGTTAATTTGCCCCTTCACACAACACAAGAACCAGGGGTCACCCAATGAAATAAATAGACAGCAGGTTTTAAACAAACCAAAGGAAGTACTCTACACAATGCCCAGTCAACCTGTGGAACTCATTGCCAGGGGATGTTGTGAAGGCTAAAACTACAACTGGGTTCATAAAAGAATGAGGTAAGTTCATAGATGATAAGCCCATCAATAGCTATTAACCAAGATGGTCAGAGATGCAACCCCATGCTCTGGATGTCCCTAAACTTCTAACTGCCAGAATCTGGGACTGGATGACAGGGGATGGATCACTCAATATTTGACCTGTTCTGTTGATTCCCTCTGAAGCAGCTGGCACCTGCCACGGTCGGAAGACAGGATCCTTGGCTAGATGGACCATTGGTCTGACCCAGTATGGCCATTCTTGGCATGTTCTTAGCATTGGAATTAGACAGGACACTAGTAATCTGAAACAGTCTTTGTAATGGTTTCAGAGTAACAGCCGTGTTAGTCTGTATTTGCAAAAAGAAAAGGAGTACTTGTGGCACCTTAGAGACTAACCAATTTATTTGAGCATAAGCTTTCGTGAGCTACAGCTCACTTCATCGGATACAGCTTTGTAATCAAACAGCAGGCGTCATTAATAGTGAACCTTACTGATCAACTCTGAGATCACCTAAAGATGCTGGAGAAAAGAGGTGACCCATATTGAAGTGTGAATTTTATATCATTCCTTTTGGAAACCTGTTATGCTCTTTACTATGTTTATTCTAATAAGTCTGGGTAGGGCTTTTATTTATTCATCTACCTAGGAGTCTTCTGTATGTGCATATGTTTTATTCCATGTGTTATTTAAGAAAATTTATATATATATATATATTAATCATACATTTCACCTTATGTCTGCAGTCCATGCAATAAGGATAACCCGGAACCACCCTTGCCATGATGCTTACTGTAACTGTCCTCTGAGTCCACAGAGATGGGGAGTCCTACAAACCCACCATTCTGAGATTATTAGTGGTAAACATAAATATTGTGGTAGCGCGCAAAGGGGCTGCATCATGCTGGGTGCTGTCTGGACATAGAAGGGATAACCTTCACCACTGGATAACATGCTTTATCCCCATGTAATCTGACTGCAATAAACCATTCTGCAGCGTCCTTTTCCATCTCTTTGCTGTGCATGCTTTAAAATAATGATAATCTAATTCCACCCCTTTAGGGCTCAAAGAGAAGCAAGGCTTTTTCACAGCCAGCAGCTAGTGAATGCATTAGATAGAGCTAGAGCCTACCCCTAGAACTCAAGGAAAACACCTCCACAATTTTCCTGTTCCTACCATGTTCAGGAGGGAGATGCCCCACAGTCTCTCCTGAATCCTGTCCCATGAGACAGAGAGATTAGTTATCATATGAGCCATAGGCAGGCAGGGCAACCCTTATAAACATAGTTGTGTATCTCTTGCAGGCCTTTGAGCAGTTGCAGTTGGCAGCAACTAACCAATATAAATAAGTTATCGGAAAATAAAAACTGATAGAAGCCCCATTACGTAGCATATTCATCCCCACAACTGGATGATAAAATGCAATTCTTATGGAAAAATATAATTTTTAGGCGCTATGTTTCCGATCTGCAATTACATCAAAATCCCATTAATTGAGCAATAACACTGTCAGGCCCAGCAGCTGGAAGGCACATCCATACATTCTAAAGAGATGGCCATTAATTCCAAGCTCCGCAGCGTGGCAATGAAACCGGGATGTCCGTTCCCCAACATGATTTACTGTCTTTCAAGCTGTTTAAGTGGGAACCTCTACAAAAAGATTTAAGTTAAGTGACTCTTAGGCTAAGCTGGAGCTCATTTATTATTGAATTAAGTTTTCATTTCTTTTGAAAAGGGAAAAGAGAAATACAGTTTCATTTGAAAAAAGGTAAAACAGCTAAAAGAAATCAATTATTATGATCCAGAAAGCCAGCGTGTGTGTCTGCAGATGATAGCACCATGTTACTTTTGCAAGTGTGAAAAGCTAAATTTAATCGCTATGTACAAAAAAGCTCAAGTATTTATAATCATGCACACACACATTATATATATATATAATGTTGTTCATCATGCGGCTGGGCCAATCCCAGTTTAATCTATTGTTTAATAAATTCAATATGGAGACTTGAGTGAAATATATATACGCCTTGATCCTGAAAATTCTTAAGCATGTGTTTAATTTTAAGCACGAGTAGCTCCACTGAAATCAATGGGCCTACTCAGCACATACTTAACTTTAAGCATCTAGGTCTTTGCAGGATTATGGCCATAATTTGTATTTTGCATGTTACATCATCCACATTTTATGATTTCTTTTTCTTAATGTTTATAGATAAAATAGATCCATCTTCGTCAAGTTTTCTTCTTGCAAATAAATTAAATGAATGTCCCTTAAAAAAAAAAAGTTATGCCTGGCATCCAAACATGGTTAAGTGAAACAGAGAGGTGTGTGTTAGATGTGTTATCTATGGCTGCACGGTAGAGAAATCAAAAGACTGTGGTCATGCAGCAGGAGCAGATTTACAGGGTCCTGTACGGAGCATGAACTGCATCTGACAGACAAATAGAGATTAATTCCATACGAGCACCATGTACACAATTTCCAGGCCAGAATTACAAACTCAGAACACAACAATCAAAATAATCTTAAAACCCTGTCTTCTGCCCAGCACAAAGCCCACATGAAAGGATGAACTGGGCCAAAATTCCTGCTGGCCTAATTCCATTGAAATCAACAGAGTTTAGCCAGCAGATTGTTTGACCCCCTGGTATTTATTCATTGTAGGGATACACCAACCATCAGGCAAAAGTGAGCCAGTTGGAAAAAAAAGAAGCAGTTACTCCATACAATTAAATTGGCTAAATGTTTCTGAACACAATATACTTAAAAATAAATAATTAAAACCTGCCAGAGCCCCCCAATGGTGTCATTTACACCCCAGTCACATGAGTCTACAGCGCAAGACCCTTTCGTAATTAGGTACATACACTATATAAGCTCCCTGCCTAATTAGCAAATTATGTTGAAAATAGCATCCTGCTAATTAACGGTTATTATGGCATTTCTGAAGCTGAAGCTTTAATTATCACCAACCTAATGCTTGTGTACAGGAAAAAAATTTTTTTTTTAAATGATCAATAAGGGCAGGAGATTATTATCAGGCAAATCTGCTGATGGCTGATTAATTTGTTTGATGCAAAGTTGCTGTGCGTTTCATATTATTTTATCGGAGTTGCAGGAAAACGGGACATAATTTGGTTTCATTAAACTACTGCTATTTATCACCAGAAGATGCCCCCTCCCTTTTCAGTTGTTTGTTCAAGTCCCTCTGTGTTTTTGCCTGCACCAGCATCAAAGTCAAGAGCAGGAAGTTTTAATTAAGTGACACTAATGAGGTCGTTGAAAATGATACTTCAGCAATTCAGCATGCTGTTAAATGTGTTTATTCTATAATGTCATCAAAGGTGATTGTTTTCCCTTGTAATAGATAAAATTCATTACCATAAGCATTGTACTTTTGAGTGTTAGAAATACAAAATGCGAGTGAGTCAGGTGTGTCTGTTCCACATTTCTTTCAGTCTGTCTCCACAAATAAATGTGCATCTAAAACTATATCTTAAAAACAAAGGAAACGTTAGCTTTGTTTTTAAGGTTTCTTTGTTTTTGGTTTTACTAGCGCTGGACAGTCTATTTATTCATGATGAATGTCACCCTTATTTTCTGGTTAGCAAATCATTTGAAAACAGATCCTGATTTCCTCTGAATGCATCCATTATCTGTAACCAAACAGTTTGGACAAATAATTTTCAGCCTGTTTGATATTTGCAAACTGTCTGTACTAGTATCATATGATTGCTCACCTAAGCCCTGTGGTGCTTCTTTCTGTTCCTTGATTGGATAGCAAATGTTTTAAAGAACAGAATAATGCACAATGACTAGTGAATCGTGAATATTAATGCATACTAAAACGAGTGCAGTATTCAGGATCTATGAACATTTGCACAAGTGCCCAGTGGTTAAGTGAATACTCACTAACAATTAATACTACAACTCCACACATCAGGGCCATGACAGGCTAAGCCTGCCCTTCCACCTTGGGCTTATCTCTGCCATGGCAGGCCCCTATTATTAGTTTACTGAACAAAGGCCCCAGTCCTGCAAACACTAGGGCAGAGGAGTAACTTTACACCTGTGGGCATGTCCCATTGAATGGATCTACTTGCATCCGATGAAGTGAGCTGTAGCTCACAAAAGCTTATGCTCAAATAAATTGGTTAGTCTCTGAGGTGCCACTAGTCCTCCTTTTCTCATGCCTAAGTGTTTCCAGGATTGCTGTCCAAAACACACAAGGCGCATCGGTCCAGATTCTCAGCCAATATATATGGGCAAATCTCAACAGACCGCTGTGCAGCGACACTCATGTACACAAGTCTGTCCCATTCCACTGATGATGTTTAAATTTCATTTCTTGACTATCACATTTCTAAATTCCAAAAATCAATACTGGCATTTTATGTTTATTTCGAATAATGGCATTCACAATAAAGGCAGACCACCTATTTCTAAGGTGAACATGTTCAGGGGGCATGAGAAGGATTTACATTTACTTTATTTTTAAGCTTTGCAAGAAGAAAAATGAATTGATATTCAGCCTCATTCAAAATATAGTGTAGGACACTTGGAAAAAGGTCAAAATGTCAACTTCTGCTCCTATAGGCTGGAAAATAATGAACAGGGTTTGTGTAAATACTAGGAGTAGTCAAAAAATGCCAGGGGTTTCCGAGAGCTTTTTTTTTTTTTTTAATTTCATGGAAATTTTGGATTCTTCATCAAAACAAAATGTAAAATTTCGTTTTGTTTAGATCTGAATTGACATGAAAAATGTGGACTTCTAGGTTTGAAGGGGATGTTTTGAGTGGTCCCTTTGCCCCTCCCCAGAGAAGGACGTGGGGGGGGATTTTTTCCAGTTTCAATCACATTCGGTCACATTTTTTCATTTCATTTCCATGGGGAAAAAATTAAAAAGCTTTGTCAAATCAATCCCAACCCCCTTTCTGATCCCAAAAAAACCTTGACAAAGAAAATCAACCATTTAGTAACTAGCACTTGGGCACTTTTCTGTGGTTTATTGGTAACTAAGTGAAATGTACCAGGCTGCGCATAACCCTAATCCTGGAAACACCAAACCCAGACTGTATTGCTTTCCTGCGTAACCTGTGTGTGTCTGGAGGGGGAACAATTTGAATGCCCCAGCCCTGCCCAGTACAAAACCATCCGCTCTTTGCCTCCAGTCTCCCCAGTCCTTGCCCCATGGGGAAAGGAGGGGGCAATGTGGCCACTTCCTGCTTCGATGGAGGAATGGGGAGATCCCAGAGCAGAGCGTCCCCTCCATACCGGTATTGTGGAGACACACGCTGTGCTGCCAGGAACACGATTTGTGGCTCAAAGTTAAAGGCCTTTGCCTTTCTTTCAGTTATTACTCTTTCATAACTCCTATTCATTTCAATGGAGCAGAATTGAGTCTGGGACAAGGATTAAATAGGCCCCAAAATGATTTTAGAAATAATGTTTAGAGGGGCACCATCACTGATCATACTTTATTTGAAAGGCATGAAAAGATTTTTGCTTTACAGTTGGAACCAGAGAATCAGAAATCCCTAGCAAACAATACACACACACACATACGGACGCACGCGCTGAATGAGCCATAAATCATTGCTTTGTCCGTACAGACCTAAAGGCAGGGAGAGGTGCAGGATGCTGGTTGGGTCCACCCTTCAGCTGGATGGCTGGGGATGTGTCTGGGTCACATGACCCCTAACCTTATCTTTATTTTTCCATCAGGCTCTGTGACATTTGCCCTTTTTCATTCAACAAGATCTGGGACTATTTGCCATTTTAAAGTAACCCCATTCTACAGTACTTCCCATCGACATCCAAGTACTTTCAGCACTTGACACTTTAACTCTTTCTTCCTGGCTTCTGGTTTCCAAATGGGATATTAGGTTTTGGTTGCTTTGACAAAAGGAAGAAAAAAATTTAAGAGATACATTCCCCTTGGGAAAGTTAGCCTCAAAACATAGTTTATTCTGCTATAGAAATGTCATTATCATCACTGCAGAGGACTATAATTACAGACAAAAACAGATGTACTGAACAAGCAATCTTGTCAGTTCAAAGTTAGAAGGTCAAAAGGTTGGTTTGCCTAAATTGTACCTTTTTGAAGCAGGCATTAGCTTCTTTCTGAAAACTGTCCACTTGAGGCATCTAAGTTCTACCTGAAATCACATGCATCTTCCCATTCAAAGATAAAGAACGTGCCTTTCTCCTTTTTGAAATTTAAAAGACCAAATGAAACTTGATTTCTGGTTCCTAAGGAAAGCACCTAAAACAGACAAAGAGCACTGGGATACAGACACCTGGGAGGTCAACATTTAGATTCTGCAGCACACATAGGAGGCCGGTTCTCTATGGCTTGCTCTCTACCCACACACAATGCAACCATGGGCCATGGAGGTGGCAGGATCAGAACATGAGAGGTCAATCAAGAGAAAATATCCATTGTTTTTTGTTTCTCAGATGATTGCAGGTACATTCAGATTCTACAAGAAAAATTACACGCTGGTTGTTCACTGAAATCAGGAAAGCACCATTACAGGCAGAGTCACGGCGGTGTCCAAACTCCATGTCTGAGGAGGCAGTTCAATTATTTGTAGCTGACTTCAAGCACGAATGTGCTCATGGTAATGGATCCATCCCCACATGGTCAATCAAACAGATTCAATCAGCACTGATCCCATTCTCCCCTCAGTGGATAAGCACCTCTCTGTCCACCCCCGTCCACCCCCACCGGCTTCAGTTGCGAGCTACATATATTCACAGAAGGAGAATAGATGTCATTCACTGGAAAAGGCTTACCATGAATCCCCAGTGCTAAGCATTTGCCCTGTGCCAATTCATCTCCGTACCTTTTTTGAGAGGTGCCTGATCTGTGCCAGTAACAGCTCCAAAAGACGCCACTAAGCTGGACATGAACGTGAAAATACCACGAGAGGCACTTCTCCAGAAGTAGCTGGCACTGTAATCTTGGACAAGAAGTCCCTTAATACATCCTGCATGCTAGGGATCAAGGCATTATCTGAATAAAGATTCACAGGTGTGGCCAATGTTTCCATCTGGTCACAGTGGGGATGTCTAGAAAACCATAGGCCACCATACTGCTAGTGTACACTAAATGAGATATGTGATATGGCTGCAGAGAAGACCAGCGCCAGTTGGCGCTGGATACACAAAGGCAGCATGTCACGAAGCAAGGAGGTAAAAGCCCTTCTTTATGCTATATCGCTGGGCCTGTACCTGAAGCATGGCTTTCTAGTCTGTGCATCCCGGTACCAAAGAGACACTGGCGAACAAAGACGATGAGTGACATCTGGAGGAAAACAAAAAGTACCAGATAAGACTTTTTGTGTGTGTGATACTAATTGTTTTTGTGAGCTTCTCTCTCAACTTTAAAAGTAACAGAATAATAGTTATGTCATGAGTCAGACCCCCAAAATTATGAGATTGGGTTACAAGTCGTTAAATTTTAAATAACTTTGGAGCTCTATTTAGACACCATTTGATTTCTGAGCCTTTAGGAGGAGTCACGTTTTCAAGCATTTCTCTGAAATCATGAGGGCTACATACTTATTTTTCTCAAAAATGGAAGTTGACTGTCTCACATAGTCACCTGACTCCAGGGGCTGAGGACTTAAGAAATGCACCAAATACTGTGAGACTCACAATAAAATTGGAAGACTGCGAGCAAGCCATTCCTTTGTCATTTAGGAGGAAGTGTGCATATTTTGTAAAAGAAAATCTGACTGATACAGAGGTGATAGAAGTGATGGTAAATAACAAAAGCAAAAAGTTTAAAACGACTTAAAAATCTGGGTCTTGCTGTGACGGCTCATAATGCCTTATTTTTAGAACACCTCCGCACTGGAGACTAGAACTTTAAAAGAAACGAGGCACTATAACTTTTAATCCCCACCACCTATATCCCTTGTGCCTACATGTGGGCCTTATTTATACTAAGCCACCAAAAAGCAGCCAGTGCTTTTCCAAAGCCAGGCAGCCATTACTTTGTTTCATTCATTCTTGAGCCATTGTTGGCGACTCTCCCTTTGATTGACATGTGACATTCTTGTCTTCATGGATGGGGAAGCAAAGCTCTTGATGGCTATCGACATAAGGAAATGTCATGTCTGAATATATTTCAACAGGACCTTTCTTCCTCATTTTCAGCCTCTTCCTCCTACTTAGTTTATTATATTTAATGCCATGAAAACTCTCAAATATTAATTCATAATCTAAACTCTTAATTGTAGGCAGGAGCCTGGCATTTAATTGCCATACAATGTTAAAAGTCACATTTGCAACAGAAATGTCCTCATGGGCTAAGGCAGACCAAATTCTGCTCTCCTGTATGCTCGTGTAATTGCCATACAGTTTGTCCCCTTGCCTTAGGAATGACAGTGGAAACATGCCACAGAGCCAAATTCAACCATGATGCAAGCAGTGCTGCGCAGTGCATTCAGCCACAAGAGCACATGGGTCGATATGGTAAAGCGAAGGAGTTTGCACAGGCTGGGAGTGAAAAGCAAGGGCAATTTACTCTGACATGGTATTTGGCGGTGATTAAACTCAGCCCTGGCATAAATGAGTCCAGCCCGATGCTGATTCTATTTCCACCAAAAGTCACTCCCTGGGCACTACATCAGTATATCATCAGACCGAGAAGTTGTGCTCACTTACACCAGGGCTGGATTTGGCCCTGGGTGCATCGGGGACAGTGCAGGCATGCATTAAAGTGTACGTGTTTGAATCTGCCTTATTTTCACCCTCCAGTCACTTGCTCCTCACGCTACTATCCCTGGCACTCTGTGACCTGCATTAGCTTTGCACATCCACTGAATGCCAGGCCTGTGCAAGTCCAACTCTGACCTGTTTTTGACAAGTTTACACGAACAAGTAATTTACACCACTGTCAATGTCCAAATAAATCCAGCTCAGGAGATTCTATCTGTCTCTACTACACCCCCTCCTACGCCCATGATGCTCACCTGCATACCCCATTGTCCCCTTCTCCCACGACTGCCTTTGCACTTCCTTCCATACCATCCTAGACACAAGGAACCCACTTCTTCAGGTCGCCCACAAGGTCATTACCGTCTCCTCCTTAATAGCCTCCCCTTAAGACTTACTTCTACTGCGAAGCCTACAAGAAATTAACCAACTACTACATTTATTAATTTAAACAAAGACCCTCTACTCCAGCATTCTCTACACAGGCCTCACTGAGTAACCACACTATCTTACTGATAAAAAGAAAAGGAGTACTTGTGGCACCTTAGAGACTAACCAATTTATTTGAGCATAGGCTTTCGTGAGCTACAGCTCACTTCATTGGATGCATACTGTGGAAAGTGTAGAAGATCTTTTTATATACACACAAAGCATGAAAATATACCTCCTCCCACCCCACTCTCCTGCTGGTAATAGCTTATCTAAAGTGATCACTCTCCTTACAATGTGTATGATAATCAAGGTGGGTCATTTCCAGCACAAATCCAGGGTTTAACAAGAACGTCGGGGGGGTGGGGGTGGGGGGTAGGAAAAAACAAGGGGAAATAGGTTACCTTGCATAATGACTTAGCCACTCCCAGTCTCTATTCAAGCCTAAGTTAATTGTATCCAATTTGCAAATGAATTTTTCATGCTTTGTGTGTATATAAAAAGATCTTCTACACTTTCCACAGTATGCATCCGATGAAGTGAGCTGTAGCTCATGAAAGCTTATGCTCAAATAAATTGGTTAGTCTCTAAGGTGCCACAAGTACTCCTTTTCTTTTTGCGAATACAGACTAACACGGCCGTTACTCTGAAACCTATCTTACTGATGTCATCCCCCATCCTTCAGCCCCCTTCCAATTGTCTTGACACCTCTCCTGGTTTTGTCATGTCTGAAATTAGTTGGTAAGCTCCTCAGAGGAGGGATCCTATCACTTTACCGGTATTGTCAGAAGCCCGCCTAGAATAACAAATACTATTTTAGACATAATCAAAATTGCAAATAACAACAACAGGACAGGCTAGGAAAACTTCATCTGAGCTAATGCATCTTTGGTTCTTCTACTATGATCCTAAATTACCTGCATAAACTTGTACGTGCTTTACATGCATTGATAGCCTACCATCTTGGCCACCAATTACTGGCAAGTTAGTATTCGAGTACTTCTGATTTCTTCTTCTCTTCATCTTACCATGGAATAATGTAACCAAGCCATAAAATTCAACCAGAGCTTGAAGTACAGTATATGCTAATTTCAAATCACCCTAATAATGTTCAGATTCACTGATGCACATTGGTAAGTGCTATTAACATTAATGGGAGTTACCAACTAATTAAGCATGAGAATACAACCCAGTCTATAGGCTAGACCGCCAGCCATAGAGGCAAACAGAAGAGTGCCCATGCAATTTACCTTGCTGTGGTTGAAAACATACATTCGACCAAAACCAAGGGCAGTGGCTCTAAAGGTTGATGTTCATGGCCTTATATTTTGCCACTATAAAACAAAACAAATCAAATTAAAAATATTTTAAAGGAATGACTAACAAGTTATTTATAAACTCTCTCTCACCCACACACATACACACAAAAATCAGAAAGATATGATCGCTAGGTATGTAATAACATTTAACATTTTTAACGAGCTTGCCAAAATACTGCTCTTGTTCAGACGCGGATTATTAAAGGAGCATTGTTATCATGCTGCTTGGCTTTTACTAGCTGAAAATAACCAAATCTGCTGTCGTGCATGGAGGGGCTTGGAAAGGCACTTCCCCCGCCACCCCCATTTTTGAAGTCCAGAATGGCTTTGTCATAATAAATGTTATATCTCCTAATCAGGGTAATGTTCACACACAGCAATATGAGCTCACTGCAGAGGGCTCCGGCACTGAGAAATCCCCCAGTTAGAAGGTGTCGCCGATTAAACTATCGCATTTCAAAGGGTTCCATATACAGTAAATAGGAAAGAAAGGAAGAAAAGGAACCGTGGCCTTTTGTTAGTCAAAAAGCTCTGGAAAGCGATAATTAACCCATTTTTGTTGAGAAATCATTTGGACAAAAGTCAAGGGATTGCCACCCTGTCAATTGTTAAGTCTAGATAAGGACATTATATTCCACTGTACAAAGAGTGACTGAAGAGAGTGAAAGGAAAGTAGGCCACTACTATCACTCACTCTATCCCATCTATTTTTTTTTCCTCAAAAGAGGTGGTGTAGGAAAGAATCTTTTCCTTACATTAAAAACTTAACCAGAGTGCCTATTTTTGCATTTTGTTAAATATTCAAAGGTACCGTGCAATTAGCATGTCATTAATGAATAATTAATTACAGCTAAAGCAGCCTTCAGATTTTTTGCAAATAAATTATTTAAACAGCAAATATAACAATAGAATGCATATCCCCTCAGTCTGCATTTCATCAATGCATTATTTGAAATGAACAGAGATATTACATTTTATTAGCTGAAATAATTATATGCCACAAGGACTGGTTTCCATTTTCTGGCTAAAACTTGACTCATCTCTCTCCCCGCTGAAAAATTATTTATTCTAATTTAGAATGGGGTTTTTTGGGGGGAGGAGTGGGGAATAGGAATTAATTAGCTTAAAGCAACTGAAAAATACAGTTTGGAATACAAGGTTTGGGCCTTGTGCTTTAAAGTACAAATCAAACATCTTAAAGTCTGGCACTACTACTTTAAAGCAATACATTCTAATATTCAGAAGGAACAGGGTTTTTTCTGATCAGTAGTTACCAACTTATACTGAAGTAATGAATGGTTAAATATTCACCAGTTCTATAGACAGCTATTGTATTATTACAAATCTTCCCCTAGCACACAGCCAAGAGTTAAATAGAAAGTAATTTGTTGCCACTTGCAGATATACATCACTAGTAAGACGTTAGTTTATATTTATAAGCCACACATCTGTGGATCAGTTGGCCTATCCATCTGTTAACTGCAGCAGTAAACAGTCAGTCTGTGAGTAGTGTATTCCTGCATCCATCACAAATTCTTTCTTTAATTGGATGTTTGTGTAACAAACCTCTACTTAAGTGTATTTTGAGAATGTTTTGAAAAGTGATAATTGGGTTTTATGACTCAGTATTGGTCTTCCCATCCCTGGTTCAATGCAGTTATGTTAAATAGAGATGGTTCTCCTCACTGATAGTATCAATGGGTTTACAGAGGTTGAAGATCAGAATCTGGCCCGGAGTAGATAGTACTGAAAAAAACAACGCTCTACAGTGAAAGACCATGATTGTCCAATGAGCCCCCACATGGTTCGACTCATGCCGTCTCTTGAGTTCAGTACAGGATTGGGGCCTAAAACTGTAGTTTAGGGCCCAGATTTACCAGGTTAAGTGTGTGCGCTTAACTTAAGATGCGAGTCAATGCGACGACTCACCTGTTTGAAGTTCGATATATACTTGAGAATATTGCTGATTCAGGCCCTAGATATCTTGTTTCAAAGCAGATTTACGCTTGGATGGATACTGCACCTGATTTCTGTAAACAAGAAGCTAATGGAGAGAAAATGAGCCATAAAGTTACACCTCTTACTGTATCTCATTTTGCTCAGGAACTATTACATGTACCTTTTTGCATAATAGGGGATTTTCATTGTATTTTTTCTAATGGTTTTACAGTGGAGTTGTATATAATATGATGTTCAACTTCATAGAGCATTTAGTTACGCCATTTATTTGGTTTGAGGAACTGAAAGTACACTTATCTATGTATTATTGTGCTGATGCAAATGGCAAAGTTTTCCACATGATTAAACTTCATTTTCTCAGGGCATTCTACGGCCAACTGCCTGGTTCTCAGTAAACGTTTAGATCAAGGCACGGCTGATCCTGGGGCGTGCATGCTTAAAATCCATCCATATCTAAATAAACACGTAGGCATATTTTAGTCAAGAAGGACACTGCAGTACAGCTGCACTTTGCTCAGCCTGGAGAGACTGAGTTGGTTAAAAAAAACACTGATTAAAAAAAAAAGGACGGTGTATCTGCCTCTCAATAATATTCAGAACAGTCCGTTCTGTTAATGCGCCTCTCCAGATTTACAGTTTACCAGGAAAAAAAGTGTTTAATTTAGTAACTCTTGGAGACAGGGCAAAAAGCGCCTACCAAAGAATCACGTCTAACACACAATGCTTCCCAGAAACGGCCATCGACTGGCTGTGGTGACGCCTACTGGCACAGGCCACCCCAACAGCTGCCAGGAGCTCCCCTGCCGTTGATCTTCAGCCACAAAATTGCTGGTGAGCCCAGCATCTGCTCTTTTCTTAACATTACTAGGCACCCTATGGTCATCCCTCCCCCCTCATTCCTAGGGGCAAACGCCAGCACGGTCTTGTGTCACTTCCAAGAGAAAAAGCTCCGACCTACACAATGGCCACTGGACGAACTGGGGTCTGAACAGACTAATGTGAGAGGTTCTTGAGCCTGTCACCGCCCAGCGAGAGGCCTTTAGCAGTAGACGATGGTGATGATTTATTGGGGTTAGTACGTGGTTGGAGAAAACTCAGATTGAAACTAAGTGATCACAGGGATTTACAAATTCATTCTCACAGCTAGAGCAGGTCTGTCTGCTTCTGTCCTCCTCCCCAGCCCACTTTTCTAAACCGAGCAAGAAGCGCCAGTCTCGTATCTCTAGAGGCGTGAAGTCCTCCGTTTATCCATTGTGCACCTTGGCTGGTGGTAGTCCAAGCCTTCTCACGCCAAAGAGTGGGCCCTAACCCAGAACAGACAACATCTCTTAGCTCAGCTTGAAGACTCAGGGAATCCTTGCCCTTAGCAGTTCAACCCTAAGACTCATGCAATCCTTAAGTTGTCTGCTGAAACTGGCAATGAGGGCATCGCATGGGGGGGAGGGCGGGGTGTGATGAAACTGGGTTGAACACACGTCACGTAGGGAGGACATTCAATCACTACCAGACTTAAACCAGAATTGTAAGACAGCCACCCAAAGGCGAAAGAGGTTTGGTGAAAGGAGGCGAGCCCAAGCCACCCCCTGTATAGTCAAAATGTTTCAAAGCTACTTCAGCAGAGGAGACTCTTATTAGCAAGCGACATTTCTAGCAAAACAAAACAAAAATGAACAAAAAACCCAAGCCTCGCCATCCATAAAAAAAAAACATCCACAGATACCAAAAACTTTAGATTTTTTTAAATAATATTCCTGTATTCTCCTTTCTCGCCATGACAGAAATGACAATGACTCTTTACTACAGAGCTTCAAAAACACTGCTTTACAGATGAAAAACAAAATCTAACTCTAAGAAGTACATTCATGGCCCCTTCCCCCCGCCCCTCTCTCCCCTTTATACCACTACTCTGTACCATGGAGAAAGGAAGGTAGAAATCTGTTGAAAAACATTTCCCTGCTGTATTGTGATTGACATCTGACAGCGCTCAGTGGTGTCCTAACTTAGATGAATTTAAATGACAAGTCTCCCTTTATAAGTAATGGAGCTCCTTTGACAATAGAACAGCATGATTACTTCATGGAAAGGAGGGGTGGGGGGGAGGAAGAAGAATCAAAGTTTTTCTTCAAATCCTGGTGGTATCACTGACCTGTCTCCAGGCAATGACCTCCCCTTGTTAATCCATGCAAATCAGACAATTCTAATTTGTGGTGCTGATTAGGATGCCACACCTTTAAATTCAGAGCTCAGCTACAGAATGACATGCCCATCACACACAGTTCAGCACACTTACAGATTGCAATAATTTTTAATATGGTGACAGCTGACTTCACTCTCAGTCCTGTTACAGGTTGGCTCATATACTCCATCTGACTGCTTCCTGATTAACATCAAGGCAAAGCAAGCCTGTTTGGCCTATGCACTAGTGATTAACTAAATTATTGCTTTAAGCCTTTCCCACTGCTCCAAGAGATTCTCAGATCCCAGGTCAAACACACAGACCAGGAGCATCATGGATTCACTAACAGTCACCCAATCACTTTTATAGACATGAAAAAAGAAGAAGAAGAAGAAAAAAACACGCTGTTATTCACTGTAACAAGCACTGATTCCAGCTGAGAGATATTATGTCAAACTCTAAGGCCTGTTTAAAAACTTTCCCCATTCACGTAACTTAAGACACTTGTAAGCCAAAGGGGGGCCATTTTACAGAAGATACTCTGTGTTCGGCTTCCACGTCACACAAAGCCCCACAGAAGCTATTTTGTCTGGCCTTAGCTGAACATCTCGCTTTAAATTGGGTCCTGATCAAGGACTCACTATTTCTTTTTTAACCCTCACACACACTTAACTTGGGTAAAATTTATTCTCCATTGTGCCATTTTTTTCCTGCGAGATTCTTAACCTCACAGCATTAAAAAAAAAAAAAAAAAGGAAATTATCCTTTCTGACAGGAGAAATACCATTTATTTCTTTTACAGATGGGCAATCTCCCCTCTCTCTTTTGAAAAAAAAATTATTTGAAAAAGAAAAAAAACTCACCAGACATGAGTCTCAAAAAGAAAAGCTGTGCAAAACCGAAAAAAGCACAAGGCAATATCATTATCAATAAAATATTCAAAGAGTTTCAGAAGTTGCCTCTGTATCTTATATGATACAGCCATTGAACAGCATATATTCTGTGCAATAATCTCATTTGCCTATGCCTTGCATCTCTGCAAATGCTCAGCCCCGGTAACCATCTTTTCAAACACACGCTGAAGGTTGCCATTTGTGACAGGTTTGGACCACTGCTGATAGTAGCATGGGAGTTAGCTGAAGTGATTTGATAAGTTTGCAGCAGCTTGAGGGGCGGCGTCATTGCAAATATGTAAACAACACTATCAGCAACACGGCCCATCAATAAATGTCGCCTCTTTCCCACACATTCGTTATTAAAAAATTCTTTGTCCGTAGCCACAAATCACCACCACACAGTATCAGGGCTCAGTGAAACACTGACAAACATGTCAGAAATACACTTACTTTTAACATTACCACTTAGGACCCCACAGCAGCAGGTCATTATATGCAACAGAGGCTAAATATTCCAAGACATGCTTTGCTAGCTCAAATCACGCGTTGTATTTTCTTTTTCACCTACTGTAAAAGTGGCTCATAAAGTTTTCCCATGCAGGTCCAAGTGATCTCATTACTTGCAGGAAAAATACTGGCTTGTGATGATTGTTTTGCCAGCAAAAACTTGCAATATCCCAAAAGCCTATTTTTAAAGCACAACTCTGGTATTCTTTTTTTACTGAAGAGTACTTCTGGCTCTTCTATGTTGCTTTAAGGAATTAAAAAACAGCCTCCAAGGGGATCCTGAACTCTGCTGCTGGGGAGGCGGATTGCAATTATGAAAGCCAACATTTTGATCAGCTCCCACTTTGGAAGCCAGTAAGAAGCTCTACATCCCCTCCCATGCCCTCAAGGCAAACTACTATCTATAACAACTGGCTGCCAGCCAGGCTCAGTGAATCCTGTCCATCTGGCTTGCTGGATTGCTAGCTGGCTAGCTACTCCGTATATTTATACAGCCCTAATCACCAGAGTACCTGGGCACTGATGAGTCCCTTTTATGGAGACAGGTTCTCCTGTGGCTGACGTGACATTGGGAACGTACCACATGTAATTATCAAGAGCCTTTTATCATGGACATGACACCAAACCTCTTCTTGTAATCTATGACAGATCAAAGCCTATTTCCATGATACAGGACTTTCCATGGCAGAACCAACCTGTAACTAAGTCAGGAGAAGAGGATTAAAATGAACAGCAGACCTCAAAACAATTCCTGAAAGCATCAAGGCCCCAACCAATAAAGCACTTAACCATGGGCAGAACTTTAAGGACATGAGTACTCCCTCTGAAGCCCATCATGACTGTGAACATATTTAAGTGCTCGGCTGGACTGGGATGTTCAAGCCAAGAGAGGAAGGATAGATGGACTTGTAGCTCAGGTTCTGGACAGGGAGTTGGGAGAGCTAAGTTCACGTCATGGTTCTACCACAGACTCTCCATGTAACCTTACACAAGTCACTTAATCTGTCCATGCCTCAGTTCCCCCATCTGCAAAACTGGGATAATAATGTTGACCCATCTCTTAGATAAACTCATTAGGGCGACCAGATAACAGAGCCATGAATGACACAGAAAATCTTAAGAGAGACAAGGTGGTGAGAACCAACTCTGTTGGTGAAAGAGACAAGCTTGGTCTCTGAAGAAAGCCTCCGAGGAGCTCTTTCACCTACAGACGTTGGCCCGATAAAAGATATTACCTCACCCACCTTTTGTCTCTCATATTCTGGGATCAACACGGCTACAGCAATTCCACATACAGAAATGTTTATATATTTAATTAAATGAAGATCTTTACTCACATGAATAATACTTGTTCAGATGAGTAGTCCCACTGGGATTTTGTGTGAGTAAGCGTTTGCTGGAGCTGGCCTTTAATTATTAATCAAAATATCTCAATGTGCTACAGAATTTAACAGCAAATGTTAAGATTTCTATAGTGCTTTTCCTTGATGGATCATCCTATAGAATTGAATAAATTTTTAGAATTCCATAAGATGGTCCAGAAAGAACTCTGGAAAAGTTAGCCTTTTAAATTTGATTCTATGGGGCTTTTCTATAAGGAATATGACCCAGATACATTTAACACCTTTTCCAGCTACATTAAGGAAACTCTACCTATGTACTCATATGTTCACATTGATGATGTTCCTGTGAGATTTGGCAAATAAGGACTCAAAGACAACTGCATTTTTTCTTTTCCATGAGTGGCCCCAACTCTGATTACAATATAGCTTTACTTTCACCAGAAAGGAAGATCTAATGGACAGGGAACTAGACTGGAAATCAGGAGACTGGGGAAGACTTCCTTTCTGACTTTGGGCAAGTCCCTTATCTACCCTGTGCCTCCATACCCCATCTATAAAAGGAGGCAGCTGTTTGACAGGGGACAATCAGAGGTGACTGTCAAAGAAAAGGGTAGGTATGCTTGGTTTTGTTTTCCTCACCTTGTGCACCTGCCATAGCACATTCCACCACGGAGCACCCCAACAAGCCAGAAGGAAGGGGGTGCATGGTGCAGTTATTTGCTGCTAGAATGTTTTAAAAGGAAGTATTGTCCCAACTGTCTCAATGCTGCAATTTCCACTTTGAAAATCATCTCAGTTTAAACAGTTGTGATGAATTGATACAAACCTGTGTTACTGCCCCTTCCTGTGGCATCTGACTATACATCTGGCTTTTAAACAACACTGGGTGAAGATTCATGCTTTTTCCTAGACACCTATTCCTTATGCCTTTAGGGTTATAAAAATGGGATGATACACTTTTGCTAACCCGTTGCCAATGACCAGACCCATATGTAAATTTCACACAGTAGTATTTAGTAGCATAATTAATCCCTACTTTATGTTATGAGTAATATTTCCTATTCCCGACCCTGCAACGTCCTTTAAGAAGATCCATGTTCCAATTAGACTAGCCCATCGGCACTCTTTTAATGAGCAGATTAATCATTCAGATGGGTACAATGGTGTCATCATAGGTTTTAAATATGATAATCTACATCCTAATGGTGCTGCAAAAGCCTTGGCTCAGAGCAAAAAGAGGTAGGCAAAATTGGTGATACTTTCTTTTTTGTTCTCTCTTTTTCTTACATGACATGAGACGCGTGACTATTTGGGCAACAAGGCAAAAAGGCACTGAGGAGACAGCTCATAGAACAGGAGGTGTCAAACAGCACCATAATTCAGATGCAATAATTGTTTTGTAGGGACAGACAAATCCACCAGTCCCTGAAGAACATTCTGCCACGATGAGAAAAAATTTCAAGTCTTTCTTGTCACTCTAACAGATCGGGTCTGCACTTAAGCCTTTTTTCCCCCAAGAAACACATTTAAAACACATCATAAAAGTGGGAAATGTCACAGCAATTTATTTAATTTTAGTAAAAGGAAAGGTTCTTTCCGATCACTTGGCTTATCTGTTTCCAAATGGAACTTCCTTTTTTTTTTAAAAAAGCCAAATGAGGATCCTGTCTTCAAAAGCAGACACCTAATTCCAGACTCTGCAGGCAAGAAACGCTCGTGCTGGTAAAAGGAAGATCTCCTTGCAATAAAAGTGTAGGGCTGGATCCTCAGCTGGTGTAAACTGGTGTAGCTCCACTGAATTCAATGGAACAATCCTGATTTACACCAACTGAGGATGGGGCTCCTACAATGCAACCCATGGAAAGGTAGTGGCAAGTCTCGACTTCATTGATCCGAGTTAGCTCTTGGAATAATCTGGCCCTAAAACCAGATTTAGTGGCCAAAGGGTCCACCCGGTGTAAGGTGAATCATCCAGCGGTGAAGAGCTAATGTGGGGGTCTGCTCAAGTGGCAGTGAAGAGGGGCGAGTCGCCAGAATACACCTATGCTACACCAATCCAGGATTGTGGTTCTGGCCTCCTGGGGCCTTTTTAACATCAGGTAAGGTAGGACAGCCTCTTAAGCTTCTCCAGCTCGCACAAGACAACTGGCCCTGTGCAAAACTGCCACCAGGATGGGGGAAGTAAGCTAAATGCCGCCTTTGCAGGCACACACTTCTGGCTTGCTCTGTGCGTGGTTTGGACCTAGCTGGAGTCGGACCAGCAGCTGTAAATCCACCAAGAGATTACATTTTAAATACAGCACAATTATAGATTCATAGATACTAAGGTCAGAAGGGACCATTATGATCATCCAGTCTGACCTCCTGCACAACGCAGGCCACAGAATCTCACCCACCCACTCCTGATGGTGGTAGTAGCAGTGTATCAAAACCCACTGCAAATCAGTGATGTGGTCCTGCAGCCCTCATTCATGTGAGTAGCCCTACTGAAGGCAGGGCCCAAATCTAGGCAATTACTTTGCTTCTGTCTAAGGATTGAGTAAGAGACAGGATTTGGCCTTACCTCACCGGATAACGTACAGTCAGCTGGTACAATGGCCGGAGGCAACTGTAAATTCTGCCTCCGATGGCTCAGTTCAGCTTCATAAAAAAGCGTTTCTGGTAACACGGGGATCTTTATGTCAATTTATCAAAGCAAAACTTCATTTCCAATGGTCAAAATCCACTCTCTAAAGTGATTTAACGGTTTGAATTGGTGCTTCAAACCTTTTTTTTTTTTTTTTTTTTTTTTTTAACTACTAATCTTGGTCCAAATCCTGCTCATTTTACTCCCAGCTGTAACTCTGTAGAAGTCAATAGCACGACCCACATGTGTAAGGAGTCCACAACTTGGCCCTGGATTAGCATCTGATCCACCTCCCACTGAAGTCAATGAGAGCTGGGTAGAATATTACATAATAGCGGTAGAAGAGCACTTATTTCATCTCGCTCTTTCTGATGCATTGTCTTAAATCAGTTTGGAATTATTCATGCCAGGTGGGCACATAGGGTAAACTCTTTGCAAAATGAAAAAGCACTGAAATAATAAGCAGCTAAATTGTTAACACTGGATTATACAACAAATGGACACTGGATTATACAACAAATAGACACAGTTAGAATATACGCTATTTTTAATGTTCCATTGCTTATCTCCCCTTTGAATGGATCCCAATTTTTTCAGTACACAGTAACTAACTGTGCACTGTGGTATCTGGGGTCATAATGTCATTGAGAAGCAGTCTCTACAATGAATAAACCAAGATAAGGCAGCATTTGAGTCAACAGTGTGCCCTTGTTGCCAAGAAGGCCAATGGCATTTTGGGATGTATACGTAGGGATATTGCCAGCAGATCGAGGGACGTGATCGTTCCCCTCTATTCGACATTGGTGAGGCCTCATCTGGAGTACTGTGTCCAGTTTTGGGCCCCCACTACAAGAAGGATGTGGAAAAATTGGAAAACGTCCAGCGGAGGGCAACAAAAATGATTAGGGGTCTGGAACACATGACTTATGAGGAGAGGCTGAGGGAACTGGGATTGTTTAGTCTGCAGAAGAGAAGAATGAGGGGGGATTTGATTGCTGCTTTCAACTTTCAAAGGGGGTTCCAAAGAGGATGGATCTAGACTGTTCTCAGTGGTAGCAGATGACAGAACAAGGAGCAATGGTCTCAAGTTGCAGTGGGGGAGGTTTAGGTTGGATATCAGGAAAAACTTTTTCACTAGGAGGGTGGTGAAACACTGGAATGCGTTATCTAGGGAGGTGGTGGAATCTCCTTCCTTAGATATTTTTAAGATCAGGCTTGACAAAACCCTGGCTGGGATGATTTAGTTGGGGATTGGTCCTGCTTTGAGCAGGGGGTTGGACTAGGTGACCTCCCGCGGTCCCTTCCAACCCTGATATTCTATGATTCGGAAAAAACATTCCCACATTGATTCAGAATGTGTCAGTGCAGCAAATCTTCTAATATTTGAAATGTTTGCTATACTTGGTTTTGTTTTGTTTTTTCTAATTTTTTCAGATTTGGCAAACAATCCAAGAAAAAGAAATGTTAGCAATAATTTTGCATCCAGTTTGGTTGCCAGCATTGCAGGCGTAAGCACCGGATGGCTACTAACCAGTGTGTTTCCTTGGGCATATGCTCGTCGATCTTTCTGGAAGCCCCAGCGTGCTGTTAAACAAAGCACTTTTTCTACACACCCCAGAAAAGTGCATAATGCCTGATCTTAGCAGTGGCGTGCATGAAGCTTGCGGCATCCCCTAGCACTATCAGTACAAAATTCAGTTTGTCCCAAACTAGAAAATCCAATTGCAGTATTTCCGAGTTTTAAAGTAATTTGCATAACCAGGTTACTTCAAACACTCCACAAAAAAACAAAGGGTACTTGACACTGGAGGAGGAGCTTAACAGTCTAGAGCAGTGCTTCTCAAGCTATCTGATTCTCATGGGCGACTTTAATCATCCTGATATCTGCTGGGAGAGCAATACAGCGGTGCATAGACAATCCAGGAAGTTTTTGGAAAATGTAAGGGACAATTTCCTGGTGCAAGTGCTGGAGGAGCCAACTAGGGGGGGAGCTTTTCTTGACCTGCTGCTCACAAACCGGGAAGAATTAGTAGGGGAAGCAAAAGTGGATGGGAATCTGGGAGGCAGTGACCATGAGTTGGTTGAGTTCAGGATCCTGACACAGGGAAGAAAGGTAAGCAGCAGAATACGGACCCTGGACTTCAGGAAAGCAGACTTCGACTCCCTCAGGGAACTGATGGGTAGGATCCCCTGGGGGAATAACATGGGGGGGAAAGGAGTCCAGGAGAGCTGGCTGTATTTCAAGGAATCCCTATTGAGGTTACAGGGACAAACCATCCCGATGTGTCGAAAGAATAGTAAATATGGCAGGCGACCAGCTTGGCTTAACGGTGAAATCCTTGCGGATCTTAAACATAAAAAAGAAGCTTACAAGAAGTGGAAGATTGGACAAATGACCAGGGAAGAGTATAAAAATATTGCTCGGGCATGTAGGAATGAAATCAGGAGGCCAAATCACACCTGGAGCTGCAGCTAGCAAGAGATGTTAAGAGTAACAAGAAGGGTTTCTTCAGGTATGTTGGCAACAAGAAGAAAGCCAAGGAAAGTGTGGGCCTCTTACTGAATGAGGGAGGCAACCTAGTGACAGAGGATATGGAAAAAGCTAATGTACTCAATGCTTTCTTTGCTTCTGTCTTCACGAACAAGGTCAGCTCCCAGACTGCTGCGCTGGGCAACACAGCATGGGGAGTAGGTGACCAGCCCTCTGTGGAGAAAGAGGTGGTTAGGGACTATTTAGAAAAGCTGGATGTGCACAAGTCTATGGGGCCGGATGCGTTGCATCCGAGAGTGCTAAAGGAATTGGCGGCTGTGATTGCAGAGCCATTGGCCATTATCTTTGAAAACTCGTGGCGAACGGGGGAAGTCCCAGATGACTGGAAAAAGGCTAATGTAGTGCCAATCTTTAAAAAAGGGAAGAAGGAGGATCCTGGGAACTACAGGCCAGTCAGCCTCACTTCAGTCCCTGGAAAAATCATGGAGCAGGTCTTCAAGAAATCTATCCTGAAGCACTTACACGAGAAGAAAGGGATCAGGAACAGTCAGCATGGATTCACCAAGGGAAGGTCATGCCTGACTAATCTAATCGCCTTCTATGATGAGATTACTGGTTCTGTGGATGAAGGGAAAGCAGTGGATGTATTGTTTCTTGACTTTAGCAAAGCTTTTGACACGGGCTCCCACGGTATTCTTGTCAGCAAGTTAAAGAAGTATGGGCTGGATGAATGCACTATAAGGTGGGTAGAAAGCTGGCTAGATTGTCGGGCTCAACGGGTAGTGATCAATGGCTCCATGTCTAGTTGGCAGCCGGTATCAAGTGGAGTGCCCCAAGGGTCAGTCCTCGGGCCGGTTGTGTTCAATATCTTCATAAATGATCTGGAGGATGGTGTGGATTGCACTCTCAGCAAATTTGCGGATGATACTAAACTAGGAGGAGTGGTAGATACGGTGGCAGACAGGGATAGAATACAGAGGGACCTAGACAAATTGGAGGATTGGGCCAAAAGAAATCTGATGAGGTTCAACAAGGATAAGTGCAGGGTCCTGCACTTAGGACGGAAGAATCCAATGCACCGCTACAGACTAGGGACCGAATGGCTAGGCAGCAGTTCTGCGGAAAAGGACCTACGGATGACAGTGGACGAGAAGCTGGATAGGAGTCAACAGTGTGCCCTTGTTGCCAAGAAGGCCAATGGCATTTTGGGATGTATAAGTAGGGGCATAGCCAGCAGATCGAGGGACGTGATCGTTCCTCTCTATTCGACATTGGTGAGGCCTCATCTGGAGTACTGTGTCCAGTTTTGGGCCCCACACTACAAGAAGGATGTGGATAAATTGGAGAGAGTCCAGCGAAGGGCAACAAAAATAATTAGGGGTCTGGAACACATGACTTATGAGGAGAGGCTGAGGGAACTGAGATTATTTAGTCTGCGGAAGAGAAGAATGAGGGGGGATTTAATAGCTGCTTTCAACTACCTGAAAGGGGGTTCCAAAGAGGATGGATCTAGACTGTTCTCAGTGGTAGCAGATGACAGAACAAGGAGCAATGGTCTCAAGTTGCAGTGGGGGAGATTTAGGTTGGATATTAGGAAAAACTTTTTCACTAGGAGGGTGGTGAAACACTGGAATGCGTTACCTAGGGAGGTGGTAGAATCTCCTTCCTTAGAAGTTTTTAAGGTCAGGCTTCACAAAGCCCTGGCTGGGATGATTTAATTGGGGATTGGTCCTGCTTTGAGCAGGGGGTTGGACTAGATGACCTCCTGAGGTCCCTTCCAACCCTGATATTCTATGATTCTATGATGTGAGGGACCGGCAATTTTTTCCCCCAATGTGCGCACAGACTGGCAGCCGATGGCTCACAGACCGGCACCGGTCCATGGACCACCACTTTGAGTAGCACTGGTCTAGACAATTTCAAATATCCCCCCCAAAAATACGGTTTAAAATATATCCCCTATGTCTTTGATTCAATCAGATCAGCCCCATATTATGGAAATACACATGTAAACAACTACAAATAATTGCAATAAATAATTATAAAATTAGTTCTAGATGTATAACCCAGTGAGATTCATTTAACGTTTCTACCGTAAGCCCAGTTCCAGAAGAGTTAATCAACCATAGCAACCTCCTAATCAGAGCAGTGAACTAATGATCCTATTTCTGAGTAATACCAGTCAGATAAGGCTCTCAAAAGGTAGTTAACATCACTTTGGTGGAAAGGCATGACAAGTGCAAGTTCTAGCAGTGGGTAATGCATCATTCATGCCCCCTCTCGTTCTGACATTTTAACGTTATCTTGTTTTACTGTGTCGGCCTAACGCTGCCACTGCTGGCAAATTAAACTGTGAACTTACAAAGTGGGTGGCAATAAATACAAATTATGAGAGTTCAAAAGATGTCCCTGGAGGTGTACTGCCAGACAAGGAATGTCTCTGGCTTTTCTGTCACACTGCAATAGACAAGACAAAGTGGAGCATGAGCCTGAAAAAAAGAACTAACTACATGATGATGAAAAATGAGATGAAAATGAAAAGAAAAAAACGAAAAAACAAATAAATGGAAGATTTAAAGAAAGAATGGGGATGAACAAAAGAGAGCATACCCTTGAAAATATAACCATCACTTTCTTTCACATTGCAAAATGAAAGCTATGTAAATTAGGCATCCACAAACGCCTCTAGAAATGTAGACCATGTACAAAAAATGATGTAATAGAATATCAGGGTTGGAAGGGACCTCAAGAGGTCATCTAGTCCAACCCCCTGCTCAAAGCAGCACCCACCCCCAATTTTTGGCCCAGATTCCTAAATGGCCCCCTCAAGTATTGAACTCACAACCCTGGGTTTAGCAGGTCAATGCTCAAACCACTGAGTTATCCCTCCCCCCTTTTTAATGTCAATGTTACTGGAAAAGTAGACTCCTTATAAAGAAACTGCAGTGCAGAAAGGGTAATTGGATAACGTTACAGTTTTCATGTTTCTAGCAGAAATTCAACATGCCCCACTCCACTAAAGACAGGCTCTTCAAACTAGATAAAGCAGCTAGTGTTGCATTGATTTAGACTTGGAAGGTCATAATTCTGCTCTCAGGGCCTGATTGCCTCTTCACAGGGAAAAAAAAAAAACACAAAAGGTGATGAAAACAGTGGTCCAAAATTCCAAGGTTCTTTTCACAGTCCCACCCACCCAAGCCATCTATTTTTAGGGGATGGAGTGGGAAAACAGGGAGGGACAGGGCTTCCCTCCCAACTCTACTCCCACCCCTGAAACCACAATCTCAGGACCATCACAAAGCAAAGACCCAAGATTCTCTCTTCATGATGCTATGGTTGCACTGCAGCTTTGACACACGCAGAAAAAGGCAAAACTTAATTATTTCTTCCTTTCCTCAGCCAGATAAAACTTGTGAGTGCTATTAATGAGTTTGGAGAAATCTGATTTTTAATACATCCAAACCATGATGTTTACTCAGCTTGGTCTAGCTCCACTAATGCATCTTATAAAATATTTTATCTCCCCCTTCCCACGCTCACAAACCACTCACATGAGGCTCGAAAACCATCATAATTTCTTCCCAAAGTGCAGATATCACTCAAGCCATATGCAGTACAACTGTTTATTTTTCCCTATAAACCACTGTTTTCATTGAAACTCATTAGCATCACCTGTGTTAATTACACTAGCAAACCAATCAACAGCTCCTTCTTAATTAGGTTTTCTTTATTAAAGCCAGAAATTGCCAAGGAGACAAAAGTCAACTGGGGAAATTATGCGAAAAGGAGTGTTTATGCCAAATTACTGTTGAAAAAAATAGTAATAAAAAGGAAACTCAGATTGTTTACAGGAATAGGAAACAATATTAATTTTCAAGGTCACTGGCACAATTATTAATTATCCTCGTTATGATTTATTGTGATAGTTCGTGCTGAAAAGGGTTTGGTTTATAGAAATTCCTTGCAAGTTTGCCTGTGTTGGACTTCAGCGGCACTGATCACTGACTATGACCTACTCATGATATGAACATGTGCATTTGGAGTTTCAGGAAGTTAACAGTAGTATCACAAGCTGTTCCTCTATGGGTGTGTATGACAGTAACTCTGACAAACACACAAAAAAGTTTCCTTACCAGGGAAAATCCCACAGGAAGAGAAAATTTAGTAAGGCAAGTCCATGCCACACCACCTTGGTGGAAGACATTTTTGGACCAACAGATGTACAGAGAGAATAGGTACAACACGGATCCCAAGAATTCCCAGGAAATCTTGTCCCTCACCCTCTAGGTATGAAGGCAAAGAGGTCTACTGCCAAGCTACTCAGTTCCCCCTATCCACAGCCGTGCTCTTTGTTCTCTGCCCAAATAGGCATACTCTCACAGCCTCAGAAGGCAAAGTAGGCAAGGAACTGAAGTTAATCTCACTGGAATATATGTAGGTCCGCTGGGAATTAATGATGCATAGAGCAGGTGATCCCAGGCTCTGCTCCTTTTGCAGTAGCCTGTTAAAGAGACAGCCAGCCAGTAGCATCTTCTTGCTCTTACTTAGCTATCTTCAAGTCCTCCAGTCGGGCTGCCCCTAAAGGGGAGGAGTTAGGACGTATGACCTGAGAGCTCATAATATAGCCATGAATTTTGGCAGGTCGCTAGCCACTTTCTCTTTGCATCTAGCATACTCTCCCACCTGCAGTGACAGTAACTGTTGAGTATTCTTTACCCTAATACTTCTTCTTTTAGCTTTGTGGTATATTCCTCCTTCATAACAACTTCAGGGCTCAGGATCTTTGGCTCCAGAAGGATATCAGATGCTGGGACTAAGGTGTCTGTCCTTCTGTTGGTGAGTCTCTGAACTGGTAATCCCAACGCAGCCTGGAGAGGCATACTGGAATCTTCTAACAGTGCCAAGTACTGCTCCTTTGCATCCGGCCAGGGTATTTTCTTTTTGCAAAATCAAATGCTTTGCTATTTATCCTGACTTTTCTGCTAAACCATGTGAGTGTGTACAGTCAGGGCTTGAACAGGGTGTGCTTGAACTGATATATCGAAGGGAATTACTAAAAAAAAAAAAAAAAGCCATGCATGAATTGAGGGCGATTATCTGTTATTTAACTCATTTGGAATCCCAGGGAGAGCACATGGATTTATAATGAGTTATTACATTGTTACTTGATGTGTTGTACAACAACTTGGTTTTGGGTAAAAAATTTAACCCTTTAATCAGAGGTAATCTTTCCCATTTAAACCAAATGCACTTGTGTCAGTTAGCAGATATAATTTTTATAGTATTGGGCTCATTTTGTGTCTGATATTTGAAACAAGCCTCATTTTCATATTACCACTATATGCTTTGTATACACTTACCGTGGTAATGTCACATGAAGCTCCAGCCTCTATTGTGAAATTAACTTTTTCCTCATTTATTCCTAGTGTCAAATCAATCTGTAGAGTCTGGCTTTGTAAACTTAAGAGATCCAACAAAAAGCTCTAATTCTGCATCATCATCCTGGCTTTGTCCACCAGCTAAATGCTCCCAAATGAACATTATTTTGTATTTCTTTGTTATTTGGGCAGAGCGGCACACATGCATTTGGAAAATGGCTGCTTTTATTTCATGTATGTTAGCTCAACCCTTGTGCCATATACCTTTGTGTTGTGTCATGATTACCTGCACATTTATTTCAAACAAATTTTGTGTCCACCTTCTATTACCCTTGTATTTTATCCTGATGCTTTGAGACATACATCTTGAATTCGGTGCACTTCAGTTCTTTTCATGCTTGTTATAATACTTTCATTTGGGAAGCACAATTTTTACTAGCTCTTCAAATATCCATTGTTCTTTGCAAAGTCTACTCTATTTCTCACAATAACTTTGCTTTGACCCATTTGTTAACTGTTCCAATGCATATGTATTAGCTTTATTGCCTAGCTCTCTTACATAATAGCCAAGAAACATGTTTACACGGATCGTCGTATTCTTGCATTTTTGCACAAAGTGGCCTAGCAATCAGCAGTCCTGTTTATGATGCCACCAGAATGTATCGTAATCTCCAGTGCCAATGTACCTGTCACAGCTGTCATGTGTTTGTACTGTGTCTAACACAATGGGGCCCTGATCCACAACTGGGACCCCAGGTGATACCACAATGCAAATAACCATTCACCCTGTCTAGCTTCTTCAAATGCCACTTGCTTCCAGGATAATTTGGAAGTGCTATAAATACCTCCCTCCAGTTCTCTGCTAGGTTCCCTTCCAAACTAAAGGATTCATCTGGCTTCCTTTGCTCTTTTTTCTCCAGTATTTAAGTTAGTTTTCTTCTAACACCATGTAATAATGGTGTGACACACACACCGAATCTCTGATGAGAGACTCAACTTTATTTCCAGGCCCCAGTCAGCTGATACAGGACAGGAGAAGGTCATACCAGGCCTCTCATCTGGGATCAGTTTCCACAAATACCAATCACATGGTGTTCACCTATGGTGATGGGGCCACATTTCAAAAACTGTGAGGGAAGCAAGTTCCCTGAAGGCAGCTGTGTCATTGGGGGACTTTTCTCTTCTTGCCGTACAGTCTTTGGTGGGGAGCTCTCTCCTCCTCTAATCATTTTGGGGGTTTTCCCTGGAGGTTTCTCTTTCTGTGGATGAACCCCTTACCTTCCCCTCTTTCTGGCTGATCTGAACGGAAACATCCTCTAAGATGTACCCTCTGTATTCAGGGCACACACCCAGGTTGGCTGATGTTCACCCAGACTGCGAAGAGCTCATCTCTGCCTTAGGAAAAGAGCCCTCCATTTCCCACAAACTTTCCTATTGGAAAAGGGGCACTTCCTCTCACATTTAAGCACCTCCTCCTTAGCTGCGGAGAGCAACAATCTCAGTGCTTGTCTACATGGGCACATTGACCAGAGTGGCTCTCTGGACATTGACTCTAGAATAAAAATGCCTTTTTCTGATTTAGCTTGATCCACATTGGAAGTGTATTAAGAGTGCCTTTTTCTGGTTTAGCTTATTCTAGAGAGCCCCTATGGGGACCTATGCCAGCACATCTATAATCCTTTAAATTCACAGCCTACCTTGCTCCAGAATAACTTCCCCAGATAAACAAACCCTTACTATGGCACTGCTATGGTCCAGCCACCACAGAGGCACATTGCGGCTGGATCTGACACAAAGGATAAAATTCATCCTCGGTGAGACTCCACTGAAGTCACAGAGTCTGCCCTGAAGTGACAAAAGCCAAAAATAATCCACAAGCAAGGCTGCAGTGCTGTCTGTTACATTCCCAGCTGTACATGGGTATTGCATCTATAGCTTATATGGGATGTAATGTCACCCACAGTTCTGAAGTTGCCTCAGGATGGTATCACATCAGCTGCACCACGCATTGAGCTAATTAAAGGAGGACATTTCAGCCTAAATTTGGAGCTTCCTAGCTTGCATCCATTTAAGACCAACCATCAGCATTCAGTTTTAAAGTAGACACATGTGTGTGGAAATGTTCATTTCTTTTATGCTAGTTGGAGAAAAGAGAGTAGGGGGAAAAACCTCTTTCCTTGAAATTCACTGGTGTTGTGACAGTCCTAAAATGTGTATTTAAAACACAATTTTTTAAATGTGTATTATTTCCCTACTAAGCCCTAACGGCTCTTTAGAACCCAGCCTGGTCTGTCATAAAAATATATTTAAAACATTTTTAAATGTGTATTATAAAGACATTTTAAAAATGAATTTTATTTTTCCAGAAGACCATAACAGTTCTGAAGTGTATTGGGTACATCTGTATTCAGGGACTTTTTTTTGTTGTTGTTGTTAAAATGGATTTCTGGCCCAAGAGATCTTAAACAGCTTCTTTGGAACCATTGGAATTTATTGTTTTAATAGGGCGGAAATGCCTTCGGAAGTGCTGTCTGGAGCAATGTTACTCTTGTGTGTCGCAGTAGACAATTTTTTTCCAAATAAAACAGAACTTTGTGGTCTCTGCCCTATATCTTGTAAAGGTCAATGCAGAAGTGGCCCATATGGCCAAAGCTTAAGATGCTCTGTATTGGGGGTGCCATTCTGGAGAGGCCAGAGGGCAGTGAGGAGAGAAGCAGAAGTGAGGGTACCCTAGCAGCCACAGACTCCTTGAGGTGTGGCTGGGCTCCCAGCAAGTATTTAACACTTGTGGTCAGCTTAGGGGAAGCGTATGCTGGCTGGGAAGGGAGAGTAGTATAAACAGTGAGACTGGATGGGAAAGAGCTGGCTGAGGAGAACCCAGTCTGGTGAAAGATGGGGTTGCTATACAGGGCGAGCACGGGGGTAAGCCTTTGCACAGGGGCACATAAAGGGTTAAGAAAGTGCAGGAGAATGGACATTTCGTGGTCCGTGGGTACTCATTAGGTTGATCCAGTCTAGTAACTAATCCACCTTATGGACTAATGGTTGGAGGTGGAAAAAAAGATTCCTACACCAAAAGCTAAGCAGTGGGGCCATTCCCTCTGTAGCGAGTGCCTGAGAGAACCTAGGCTTAACGGTCAGAGCCACCTCATGATACTCATCCTGGCAGGCCCTTGACAGTCTGCAGAGGTAGCTCATTTACATCAGTGGGAAAGGATTGGTTCATACTGTTCAGCAGTATTCTCACTCTGGCTGATCAAGGATGGTCTTAATGGTAACATTTTGACAGCACTTCACATTCTCAAAGCACAATAGTACAAACATTAACTGATCAGCCTTCAAAGGGAGCCGAATGGAGTCCTTCAAGAGAAAAGATGGAGGGGATGCGGTCCCTCAAAGATGACTCAACAGGCTTTGACCCTGCAGCCACTGGTCCTTCAAAACTATCACTGGGGCCTGAAGTGAGCAAGTGGGAAATCTGTTGTATTCTGTCCCATATAGATGGAGAGTTCTCTGGGATAGGAACTGTCTTCTTTATCTCATCTCTGTACTATTTCTTACCACAAACCTGATGGTCAATTGCTGCCATAACAACAACATGTCTCCCCCCTTTTTGCATTGCTGCTATTTAATCTTATTTCATTTTGGGGAAGAAATGTTCATTTCTTGACTGAAACTTTTGGGCCTGGGGAAAAAATATTTCAGCCAACTATTTGTGTACTCATGAATTAGGTTCCAGTTAAAATACAGAAAAAGCCTTTGACTTCTTCCATGTGCTCAGCCTACCAATTCTGCTATATTTAAAATACTTTTCAACCACAGCATTGTGAAGTATGCTCTATACTTCCTCATGAGCTTTACCTGTTGTTGATAGGTTACATCTGGCTAATGCACGCTTTGTGGATGGCTAGCAGGATTTGATTATAACAATGCAGTGCATAAAAAGGACAATGCAATTAGGATAAGCCCCCCACCAAATCTGGTTTAATTCTAAAATATTCACTGCAAATGTTTACATTTCTCTTAATAGATGGAATTAACTGTTCAGTGTCTGTCAAACAAAAGCTAGGACACCCACATAATACCATATACCATAGGTCCATTCCAAAAGTAAATCTTACCTTAGCTCTTGGCTGGACTAGAAAAGTGTATTAGTTTAACTAAATGGATCTAACTGAACTGGTGCAAACTCCTAATGTGGACACATTTAAACCAGTTTAACCCTTACTTAGGTTAGTTTAGATAAGGCCTTATTGTTGAGACACAATCATTCTTGCCCTTTTTACACAAATGTATAATCTCTTCTCTGACCTGGACATTCATAATTCAACATAGTAACAATTGTTGGGCCTGATTCTCCTCTCACATTCTCACTAACTCTGCTGACTACTCTGGAGTCACTCCTGGATTTCACTATTGTAAGTGAGAGGAGAATCCCACCCTCTTTGGTCACTTTCTTCTGCCAGCATCACAAATAAAGGGCCCAAACACGTAACTAACTTTACTCCTGTGACGAGTCCCAATGAACTCCTCACAGGAGTCTCTGTGTGACTTTCTCAGAGCAGGGATCCAGCTCTACCACAAGTTCTGGCTTAATGCAGACATTACGGAGGGAAATTCTGCCACCTGTGCTATGCAGGAGGTCAAACTACATGGTCACAGTGGTCACTTCTGGCCTTAAAAAAAAAAAAAAATCTGTGGACCCAGGAGTAAAGTTACTCAGGGTATGTCTATGCTGCAATAAAATACCTGCAGCTGGCCAGGGCCAACAGACTTGGGTTCGCAGGGCTCAGGCTGCTGGGCTATAAAATTGCAGGGCAGGGCAGATATCCAGGCTTAGGCTGGAGCCCAGACTCTGCGACCGTCGAGTGTCAAGCCCAGACATCTACAGTGCAGTTTGGTAGCCCTGCAGCCTGAGCCCTGGGAGCCTGAGTCAGCTGGAGCTGTCTTACTGCAGTGTTGACATATCCTCAGTGTTTAAGAGTATAAGAATGGCCATATTGGGTCAGACCAAAGGTCCGTCTAGCCCTGCATCCTGTCTTCTGACAGTGGCCAATGCCAAATGCTTCACAGAGAATGACTAAAACATGACACTTATCAAGTGATCCATCCCCTGTCATCCAGGCCCAGCATCTGGCAGTCAGAGGCTTAGGGACGACCAGAGAATGGAGTTGCACCCTTGACCATCTTAGCGAACAGCCATTGATGTTTGCAGGATGAGGCCAAACACTTGGATGCTATGGGGTCTATAGAATCTCCAGTGAAAGTTCTTAACTCTCAGCTGCATTATGGGGAAGAGTAT
>NC_057853.1:123872757-123872898 GCF_015237465.2 Chelonia mydas | reverse complement strand
CCACACTATTCAGAGGAACCATTAAGAACAGTCCCACTTCGTCACACTTCCCTGGGGATATATGAGCCTTGAAATCTGCATGGAGGCTGGGTGGACAGGGAGCCAAGCTGAGTGGCGGTGCCAACCATATAGCGTCAGGGG
>NC_057853.1:122612788-122615288 GCF_015237465.2 Chelonia mydas | reverse complement strand
TTAACAAACTCATTGCTGAAGCCATGAAGACCAAAACGGCTAAGCAAATCAGTGACAAACGTCGACTGCTGAACCTAAGCAGTAAAACCAAATCTGAGTGTGCTGACCCAGGACCTGGAGCAAACGCTTACCACCTGGAAGTCCGATCTGATGAGCCGCCTACCATCACGGGGCTCGAGAGTATGTATATGCGCGAAGTTAAGCGACGCCTAAGTGAACAAAGCAAAAGACCACAACATCTGAGCCTGGCTCCGTTTGAGTCTGAGATTCTTAGCGCATGGGTCGCAGGGGACCCCAATATCAGATCGCGTATTGAAACAACTTCCATCGATGTTCTCTCCTCCTTCCTAGCACCCGAGCACGAGACTAAAGAAAATGGGAAGAAAACGGCCCAGAACCCTAAAAGTGGAAAGAACAAATCTTGGATGAAAAAAAGAGCGGCTAAGAAAAGTACCTACCGGAGGTACCAGCACCTCTTTGAGAACGATAGGTGCAAACTCGCCTCCATCATCCTTGATGGCACTGAACGCCTGCAGTGTCAAATTCCACCTGAAGAGGTCTTCCTCGCTTACAAAGACAAATGGGAGACTCGAACCCCCTTTGAAGGGCTTGGCCAATTCAAACCTCATGCTACAGCTGATAATTCAGCTTTTGATCTTTTCATAAGTGCTAAGGAAGTCTTGAAAAACATCAAGGAGATGAATATGAAAACGGCTCCGGGTCCTGATCAAGTCAGCTTGAGAGACCTGGTCCGCGTGGACCCAGAGGGCGATACACTGGCGGGTCTATTCAACACATGGCTGGTTACGGGGATCATCCCTGACGGTATTAAGGAGTGCAGATCCTTACTGATCCCGAAAACAATGGACCCAGAGGCACTGAAAGATCTGGGAAATTGGAGACCTCTTACCATCGGGTCCATTGTGCTGCGGCTATTTTCGAGAATACTGACAAACAGGCTGGCTAAAGCGTGCCCACTGAATGCGAGGCAAAGGGGGTTCATTGCGGCACCTGGCTGCTCTGAGAACTTAAAAGTTCTCCACCTCATCACCAAGCAAGCCAAAAAAGAAAAAAAGCCCCTGGGCGTCGTGTTTATAGATATAGCCAAAGCTTTTGACTCAGTATCCCACGATCACATCATGTGGGTGCTGCGAGAAAGGGGCCTGGACCAGCACATGATCAACATCATTAGTGACTCCTATAGGAACGTCCATACCCGTATGGAAGTAGGGAAGGAGCTCACCTCGCCAATTTCCATCAAAGTTGGGGTTAAACAAGGAGACCCAATGTCACCACTGCTATTTAACCTAGCGCTCGATCCGCTAATTTCAATGCTAGAAAAGACTGGCAAGGGATTCCCAGTTGGTTCACAAAGAATAACGGCACTCGCCTTTGCCGATGACTTGGTCATGCTCAGCGATTCGTGGGAAGGTATGAATGCAAACATCCAGATTCTCGAGTCCTTCTGCAAACTCTCAGGACTCAAGGTGCAAGCCAGGAAATGCCATGGATTTCTCCTGAGCCCAACTCATGACTCCTTCACGGTCAACAACTGCGAGGCCTGGAAAATCGGTTGCGATAAGCTGAATATGATTGCTCCAGGCGAATCTGAGAAATATTTGGGACTCAAGGTCGATCCATGGATCGGATTCACCAAACCGGCACTCTCCGACAAGCTTGACACCTGGCTAGAGAGGATCAACAGGGCCCCTCTCAAGCCTTCGCAAAAACTGGAAATGCTTAATACCTTCACCGTACCACGACTTATCTATCTTGCTGACCACACGGATTGTAAGAAGGCTCTGCTTTCTTCCCTTGACGATAACATCAGGAGGGCCGTCAAAGAATGGTTGCACTTACCATCCGACACCTGCAACAACTTCATATATGCCAGATCCAGGGACGGAGGACTGGGAGTAACAAAACTCGCCAGCCTTATCCCTTCCATACAGGCGAGGCGGTTACACAGAGTCGCACACTCTAAAGATTGGATAATCCAGAACATCGCATTAGCTAATGGCATAGAGGACGAATACCAGAAACTGTGGCTGACTGCGGGCGGTGATCGGGAGACAATGCCTGCGATATCAGATCCGGTGGTTGTTGACTACAAGCTGCCACAGCACGTCCTCGAGTTACTGAACGAATGGGAGAGGCCTGCTCCCAAGGAAGTTTATCCAATCCCTTGCAATTGGAGAGATGGTGAATTCTCCAACTGGGAAAACCTACCATGCCAAGGCAGTGGAGTCAGTCACTTCGGAAATGACCCAATCAGCAATGACTGGCTGAAACACCATGCTGGGTTCTCCGAACGTCAATTCCTTACAGCCCTAAAACTGAGAGCGAACGTGTATCCCACCAGGGAATACCTAGGGCGCGGCAAAAACAATTACAACGTACAGTGCAGGCATTGCAATGCCTCATATGAGTCACTTTCTCATATTCTGGGACAATGTCCGGCAGTCCAAAGGGCACGTATCCTCAGGCACAACAAGTTATG